>NW_018742311.1:0-17698 GCF_001683475.1 Chenopodium quinoa | reverse complement strand
ATTTGAATCAAATGAGAGTCAAATACATTCTACCAAAGCTAATTGAATCAAATGAAAGTCAAACACATTCAAATAAAGCTATTTGAATCAAATGAAAGTCAAATACATTCTACAAAGCTAATTGAATCAAATGAAAGTCAAAGACATTCAAACAAAGCTATTTGAATCAAATGAGAGTCAAATAAATTCAAACAAAGCTAATTAAATCAAATAAAAGTATACATTCTACAAAGCTAATTGAATCAAATGAAAGTCAAACACATTCAACAAAGCCTTTTTAAATCAAATGAAAGTCAAACACATTCAAAAAAAGCTTTTTAATATAAATGAAAGTCAAACACATTCAAACAAAGCTATATAAATCAAATGAAAGTGAAATGCATTCTACAAAGCAAATTGATCTAAATGAAATTCAAACACATTCAAACAAAGCTATTGAATCAAATGATAGTCAAACACTATCTACAAAGCTAATTAAATCAATTGAAAGTCAAACACATTCAAACAAAGCTATTTGAATAAAATGAAAGTCAAATACATTCTACAAAGCTATTTGAATCAAATGAAAGTCAAACACATTCAAACAAAGCTAATTGAATCAAATGAAAGTCAAACACATTCAAACAAAGCTATTTTAATTAAATGAATGTCAAATACATTCTACAAAGCTAATTGAATCAAATGAAAGTCAAACACATTCAAACAAAGCTATTTGAAGAAAATGAAAGTCAAATACATTCTACAAAGCAAATTGAAACAAATGAAAGTCAAACACACTCAAACAAAGTTATTTGACTCAAATGAAAGTCAAATACATTCTACAAAGCTAATTGAATCAAATGAAAGTCAAACACATTCAAATAAAGCTATTTGAATCAAATGAAAGTCAAATACGTTCTACAAAGTTAATTGTATCAAATGAAAGTCAAACGCAATCAAATAAAGCTATTTGAGTCAAATGAAAGTCAAACACATTCAAACAAAGTTGTTTGAATTAAATGAAAGTGAAATGTATTCTACAAAGCTAATTGAATCAAATGAAAGTTAAACGCATTCAAACAAAGCTATTTGAATCAAATGAGAGTCAAATACATTCTACAAAGCTAATTGAATCAAATGAAAGTCAAACACATTCAAACAAAGCTAATTGAATCAAATGAGAGTCAAATACATTCAACAAAGCTAATTGAATCAAATGAAAGTCAAACACATTCAAACAAAGCTATTTGAATCAAATGAAAGTCAAGCACATTCAAACAAAGCTATTTTAATCAAATGAAAGTCAAATACATTCTACAAAGCTAATTGAATCAAATGAAAGTAAAACACATTCAAACAAAGCTAATTGAATCAAATGAAAGTCAAACACATTCAAACAAAGCTATTTTAATTTAATGAATGTCAAATACATTCTACAAAGCTAATTGAATCAAATGAAAGTCAAACACATTCAAACAAAGCTATTTGAAAAATGAAAGTCAAATATTCTACAAAGCAAATTGAAACAAATGAAATTCAAACACAGTCAAACAAAGCTTTTTGAATAAAATGAAAGTCAAATACATTCTAAAAAGCTAATTGAATCAAATGAAAGTCAAATACATTCAAAAAAGCTATTTGAATCAAATGAAAGTCAAATACGTTCTACAAAGCTAATTGTATCAAATGAAAGTCAAACAATCAATAAAGCTATTTGAGTCAAATGAAAGTGAAACACATTCAAACAAAGTTGTTTGAATTAAATGAAAGTGAAATGTATTCTACAAAGCTAATTGAATCAAATAAAAGTTAAACGCACTCAAACAAAGCTATTTGAATCAAATGAGAGTCAAATACATTCTACAAAGCTAATTGAATCAAATGAAAGTCAACACATTCAAACAAAGCTATTAGAATCAAATGAAAGTCAAATACGTTCTACAAAGCTAATTGTATCAAATGAAAGTCAAACGCAATCAAATAAAGCTATTTGAGTCAAATGAAAGTCAAACACATTCAAACAAAGTTGTTTAAATTAAATGAAAGTGAAATGTATTCTACAAAGCTAATTGAATCAAATGAAAGTTAAACGCATTCAAACAAAGCTATTTGAATCAAATGAGAGTCAAATACATTCTACAAAGCTAATTGAATCAAATAAAAGTCAAACACATTCAAACAAAGCTAATTGAATCAAATGAGAGTCAAATACATTCAACAAAGCTAATTGAATCAAATGAAAGTCAAACACATTCAAACAAAGCTAATTGTATCAAATGAAAGTCAAGCACATTCAAACAAAGCTATTTAATCAAATGAAAGTCAAATACATTCTACAAAGCTAATTGAATCAAATGAAAGTAAAACACAATCAAACAAAGCTATTTGAATCAAATGAAAGTCAAACACATTCAAACGAAGCTATTTGAATCAAATGAGAGTCAAATACATTCAAACAAGGCTAATTAAATCAAATAAAAGTTTAATACATTCTACAAAGCTAATTGAATTAAACTAAAGTCAAACACATTCAAACAAAGCTAATTGAATCAAATGAAAGTCAAAACACATTCAAACAAAGATTTGAATCAAATGAAAGTCAAATACATTCTACAAAGCTAATTGAATCAAATGAAAGTCAAACACATTCAAATAAAGCTATTGAATCAAATGAAAGTCAAATACATTCTACAAAGCTAATTGAATCAAATGAAGTCAAACACATTCAAACAAAGCTATTTGAATCAAATGAGAGTCAAATACATTCTACAAAGCTAATTGAATCAAATGAAAGTCAAACACATTCAAATAAAGCTATTTGAATCAAATGAAAGTCAAATACATTCTACAAAGCTAATTGAATCAAATGAAAGTCAAAGACATTCAAACAAAGCTATTTGAATCAAATGAGAGTCAAATAAATTCAAACAAAGCTAATTAAATCAAAAAAAGTATACATTCTACAAAGCTAATTGAATCAAATGAAAGTCAAACACATTCAAACAAAGCCTTTTAAATCAAATGAAAGTCAAACACATTCAAAAAAAGCTTTTTAATATAAATGAAAGTCAAACACATTCAAACAAAGCTATATAAATCAAATGAAAGTGAAATGCATTCTACAAAGCAAATTGATCTAAATGAAATTTAAACACATTCAAACAAAGCTATTTGAATCAAATGATAGTCAAACACATTCTACAAAGCTAATTGAATCAATTGAAAGTCAAACACATTCAAACAAAGCTATTTGAATAAAAGGAAAGTCAAATACATTCTACAAAGCTAATTGAATCAAATGAAAGTCAAACACATTCAAACAAAGCTAATTGAATCAAATGAAAGTCAAACACATTCAAACAAAGCTATTTTAATTAAATGAATGTCAAATACATTCTACAAAGCTAATTGAATCAAATGAAAGTCAAACATTCAAACAAAGCTATTTGAAGAAAATGAAAGTCAAATACATTCTACAAAGCAAATTGAAACAAATGAAAGTCAAACACACTCAAAAAAAGTTATTTGACTCAAATGAAAGTCAAATACATTCTACAAAGCTAATTGAATCAAAATGAAAGTCAAACACATTCAAACAAAGCTATTTGAATCAAATGAAAGTCAAATACGTTCTACAAAGCTAATTGTATCAAATGAAAGTCAAACGCAATCAAATAAAGCTATTTGAGTCAAATGAAAGTCAAACACATTCAAACAAAGTTGTTTGAATTAAATGAAAGTGAAATGTATTCTACAAAGCTAATTGAATCAAATGAAAGTTAAACGCATTCAAACAAAGCTATTTGAATCAAATGAGAGTCAAATACATTCTACAAACCTAATTGAATCAAATGAAAGTCAAACACATTCAAACAAAGCTAATTGAATCAAATGAGAGTCAAATACATTCAACAAAGCTAATTGAATCAAATGAAAGTCAAACACATTCAAACAAAGCTATTTGAATCAAATGAAAGTCAAGCACATTCAAACAAAGCTATTTAATCAAATGAAAGTCAAAATACATTCTACAAAGCTAATTAATGAAAGAAAACACATTCAAACAAAGCTAATTGAATCAAATGAAAGTCAAACACATTCAAACAAAGCTATTTTAATTAAATGAATGTCAAATACATTCTACAAAGCTAATTGAATCAAATGAAAGTCAAACACATTCAAACAAAGCTATTTGAATAAAATGAAAGTCAAATACATTCTACAAAGCAAATTGAAACAAATGAAATTCAAACACAGTCAAACAAAGCTTTTTGAATAAAATGAAAGTCAAATACATTCTAAAAAGCTAATTGAATCAAATGAAAGTCAAACACATTCAAACAAAGCTATTTGAATCAAATGAAAGTCAAATACGTTCTACAAAGCTAATTGTATCAAATGAAAGTCAAACGCAATCAAATAAAGCTATTTGAGTCAAATGAAAGTGAAACACATTCAAACAAAGTTGTTTGAATTAAATGAAAGTGAAATGTATTCTATAAAGCTAATTGAATCAAATAAAAGTTAAACGCACTCAAACAAAGCTATTTGAATCAAATGAGAGTCAAATACATTCTACAAAGCTAATTGAATCAAATGAAAGTCAAACACATTCAAACAAAGCTATTTGAATCAAATGAAAGTCAAATACGTTCTACAAAGCTAATTGTATCAAATGAAAGTCAAACGCAATCAAATAAAGCTATTTGAGTCAAATGAAAGTCAAACACATTGAAACAAAGTTGTTTAAATTAAATGAAAGTGAAATGTATTCTACAAAGCTAATTGAATCAAATGAAAGTTAAACGCATTCAAACAAAGCTATTTGAATCAAATGAGAGTCAAATACATTCTACAAAGCTAATTGAATCAAATGAAAGTCAAACACATTCAAACAAAGCTAATTGAATCAAATGAAGTCAAATACATTCAACAAAGCTAATTAATCAAAAAGAAAGCTATTGAATCAAATGAAAGTCAAGCACATTCAAACAAAGCTATTTTTAATCAAATGAAAGTCAAATACATTCTACAAAGCTAATTGAATCAAATGAAAGTAAAACACAATCAACAAAGCTATTTGAATCAAATGAAAGTCAAACACATTCAAACGAAGCTATTTGAATCAAATGAGAGTCAAATACATTCAAACAAGGCTAATTAAATCAAATAAAGTCTAATACATTCTACAAAGCTAATTGAATTAAATTAAAGTCAAACACATTCAAACAAAGCTAATTGAATCAAATGAAAGTCAAACACATTCAAACAAAAATTTCGAATCAAATGAAAGTCAAATACATTCTACAAAGCTAATTGAATCAAATGAAAGTCAAACACATTCAAATAAAGCTATTTGAATCAAATGAAAGTCAAATACATTCTACAAAGCTAATTGAATCAAATGATAGTCAAACACATTCAAACAAAGCTATTTGAATCAAATGAGAGTCAAATACATTCTACAAAGCTAATTGAATCAAATGAAAGTCAAACACATTCAAATAAAGCTTTTGAATCAAATGAAAGTCAAATACATTCTACAAAGCTAATTGAATCAAATGAAAGTCAAAGACATTCAAACAAAGCTATTTGAATCAAACGAGTCAAATAAATTCAAACAAAGCTAATTAAATCAAATAAAAGTATACATTCTACAAAGCTAATTGAATCAAATGAAAGTCAAACACATTCAAACAAAGCCTTTTAAATCAAATGAAAGTCAAACACATTCAAAAAAAGCTTTTTAAATAAATGAAAGTCAAACACATTCAAACAAAGCTAATAAATCAAATGAAAGTGAAATGCATTTTACAAAGCAAATTGATCTAAATGAAATTCAAACACATTCAAACAAAGCTATTTGAATCAAATGATAGTCAAACACATTCTACAAAGCTAATTGAATCAATGAAAGTCAAACACATTCAAACAAAGCTATTTGAATCAAATGAAAGTCAAATACGTTCTACAAAGCTAATTGTATCAAATGAAAGTCAAACGCAATCAAATAAAGCTATTTGAGTCAAATGAAAGTGAAACACATTCAAACAAAGTTGTTTGAATTAAATGAAAGTGAAATGTATTCTACAAAGCTAATTGAATCAAATAAAAGTCAAACACATTCAAACAAAGCTATTTGAAAAAATGAAAGTCAAATACATTCTACAAAGCAAATTGAAACAAATGAAACAAAAACAAAAAAAGTTATTTGACTCAAATGAAAGAAATAATTCAAAAAGCTAATTGAATCAAATGAAAGTCAAACACATTCAAACAAAGCTATTTGAATCAAATGAAAGTCAAATACGTTCTACAAAGCTAATTGTATCAAATGAAAGTCAAACGCAATCAAATAAAGCTATTTGAGTCAAATGAAAGTCAAACACATTCAAACAAAGTTGTTTAAATTAAATGAAAGTGAAATGTATTCTACAAAGCTAATTGAATCAAATGAAAGTTAAACGCATTCAAAACAAAGCTATTTGAATCAAATGAGAGTCAAATACATTCTACAAAGCTAATTGAATCAAATGAAAGTCAAACACATTCAAACAAAGCTAATTGAATCAAATGAGAGTCAAATACATTCAACAAAGCTAATTGAATCAAATGAAAGTCAAAACACATTCAAACAAAGCTATTTGAATCAAATGAAAGTCAAGCACATTCAAACAAAGCTATTTTAATCAAATGAAAGTCAAATACATTCTACAAAGCTAATTGAATCAAATGAAAGTAAAACACAATTCAAACAAAGCTATTTGAATCAAATGAAAGTCAAACACATTCAAACAAAGCTATTTGAATCAAATGAGAGTCAAATACATTCAAACAAGGCTAATTAAATCAAATAAAAGTCTAATACATTCTACAAAGCTAATTGAATTAAATTAAAAGTCAAACACATTCAAACAAAGCTAATTGAATCAAATGAAAGTCAAACACATTCAAACAAAGATTTTCGAATCAAATGAAAGTCAAATACATTCTACAAAGCTAATTGAATCAAATGAAAGTCAAAACACATTCAAATAAAGCTATTTGAAATCAAATGAAAGTCAAATACATTCTACAAAGCTAATTGAATCAAATGATAGTCAAACACATTCAAAAAAAGCTATTTGAATCAAATGAAGAAAATACATTTACAAAGCTAATTGAATCAAATGAAAGTCAAACACATTCAAAATAAAGCTATTTGAATCAAATGAAAGTCAAATACATTCTACAAAGCTAATTGAATCAAATGAAAGTCAAAGACATTCAAACAAAGCTATTTGAATCAAATGAGAAGTCAAATAAATTCAAACAAAGCTAATTAAATCAAATAAAAGTATACATTCTACAAAGCTAATTGAATCAAATGAAAGTCAAACACATTCAAACAAAGCCTTTTAAATCAAATGAAAGTCAAACACATTCAAAAAAAGTTTTTAATATAAATGAAAGTCCAAACACATTCAAACAAAGCTATATAAATCAAATGAAAGTGAAATGCATTCTACAAAGCAAATTGATCTAAATGAAATTCAAACACATTCAAACAAAGCTATTTGAATCAAATGATAGTCAAACACATTCTACAAAGCTAATTGAATCAATTGAAAGTCAAACACATTCAAACAAAGCTATTTGAATAAAATGAAAGTCAAATACATTCTACAAAGCTAATTGAATCAAATGAAAGTCAAACACATTCAAACAAAGCTAATTGAATCAAATGAAAGTCAAACACATTCAAACAAAGCTATTTTAATTAAATGAATGTCAAATACATTCTACAAAGCTAATTGAATCAAATGAAAGTCAAACACATTCAAACAAAGCTATTTGAAGAAAATGAAAGTCAAATACATTCTACAAAGCAAATTGAAACAAATGAAAGTCAAACACACTCAAACAAAGTTATTTGACTCAAATGAAAGTCAAATACATTCTACAAAGCTAATTGAATCAAATGAAAGTCAAACACATTCAAACAAAGCTATTTGAATCAAATGAAATTCAAATACGTTCTACAAAGCTAATTGTATCAAATGAAAGTCAAACGCAATCAAATAAAGCTATTTGAGTCAAATGAAAGTCAAACACATTCAAACAAAGTTGTTTGAATTAAATGAAAGTGAAATGTATTCTACAAAGCTAATTGAATCAAATGAAAGTTAAACGCATTCAAACAAAGCTATTTGAATCAAATGAGAGTCAAATACATTCTACAAAGCTAATTGAATCAAATGAAAGTCAAACACATTCAAACAAAGCTAATTGAATCAAATGAGAGTCAAATACATTCAACAAAGCTAATTGAATCAAATGAATGTCAAACACATTCAAACAAAGCTATTTGAATCAAATGAAAGTCAAGCACATTCAAACAAAGCTATTTTAATCAAATGAAAGTCAAATACATTCTACAAAGCTAATTGAATCAAATGAAAGTAAAACACATTCAACAAAGCTAATTGAATCAAATGAAAGTCAAACACATTCAAACAAAGCTATTTTAATTAAATGAATGTCAAATACATTCTACAAAGCTAATTGAATCAAATGAAAGTCAAACACATTCAAACAAAGCTATTTGAGAGAAAATGAAAGTCAAATACATTCTACAAAGCAAATTGAAACAAATGAAATTCAAACACAGTCAAACAAAGCTTTTTGAATAAAATGAAAGTCAAATACATTCTAAAAAGCTAATTGAATCAAATGAAAGACAAACACATTCAAACAAAGCTATTTGAATCAAATGAAAGTCAAATACGTTCTACAAAGCTAATTGTATCAAATGAAAGTCAAACGCAATCAAATAAAGCTATTTGAGTCAAATGAAAGTCAAAACACAACAAATAAGAATAGTTCAAAGACAAGTCAAACCATTCAAACAAAAGTTGTTTGAATTAAATGAAAGTGAAATGTATTCTACAAAGCTAATTGAATCAAATGAAAGTTAAACGCCATTCAAACAAAGCTATTGAATCAAATGAGAAGTCAAATACATTCTACAAAGCTAATTGAATCAAATGAAAGTCAAACACATTCAAACAAAGCTAATTGAATCAAATTGAGAAGTCAAATACATTCAACAAAGCTAATTGAAGTCAAACATTCCAAAGCTAATGTCAAACAAACCATTTCAAACAAAGCTATTTGAAATCAAATGAAAGTCAAGCACATTCAAACAAAGCTATTTAATCAAATGAAAGTCAAATACATTCTACAAAGCTAATTGAATCAAATGAAAGTAAAACACATTCAAACAAAGCTAATTGAATCAAATGAAAGTCAAACACATTCAAACAAAGCTATTTTAATTAAATGAATGTCAAATACATTCTACAAAGCTAATTGAATCAAATGAAAGTCAAACACATTCAAACAAAGCTATTTGAAGAAAATGAAAGTCAAATACATTCTACAAAGCAAATTGAAACAAATGAAATTCAAACACAGTCAAACAAAGCTTTTTGAATAAAATGAAAGTCAAATACATTCTAAAAAGCTAATTGAATCAAATGAAAGTCAAACACATTCAAACAAAGCTATTTGAATCAAATGAAAGTCAAATACGTTCTACAAAGCTAATTGTATCAAATGAAAGTCAAACGCAATCAAATAAAGCTATTTGAGTCAAATGAAAGTCAAACACATTTCAAACAAAGTTGTTTGAATTAAATGAAAGTGAAATGTATTCTACAAAGCTAATTGAATCAAATGAAAGTTAAACGCATTCAAACAAAGCTATTTGAATCAAATGAGAGTCAAATACATTCTACAAAGCTAATTGAATCAAATGAAAGTCAAACACATTCAAACAAAGCTAATTGAATCAAATGAGAGTCAAATACATTCAACAAAGCTAATTGAATCAAATGAAAGTCAAACACATTCAAACAAAGCTATTTGAATCAAATGAAAGTCAAGCACATTCAAACAAAGCTATTTTAATCAAATGAAAGTCAAATACATTCTACAAAGCTAATTGAATCAAATGAAAGTAAAAACACATTCAAACAAAGCTAATTGAATCAAATGAAAGTCAAACACATTCAAAACAAAGCTATTTTAATTAAATGAATGTCAAATACATTCTACAAAGCTAATTGAATCAAATGACAAGTCAAACACATTCAACAAAGCTATTTGAAGAAAATGAAAGTCAAATACATTCTACAAAGCAAATTGAAACAAATGAAATTCAAACACAGTCAAACAAAGTTATTTGACTCAAATGAAAGTCAAATACATTCTACAAAGCTAATTGAATCAAATGAAAGTCAAACACATTCAAACAAAGCTTTTGAATCAAATGAAAGTCAAATACGTTCTACAAGCTAATTGTATCAAATGAAAGTCAAACGCAATCAAATAAAGCTATTTGAGTCAAATGAAAGTCAAACACATTCAAACAAAGTTGTTTAAATTAAATGAAAGTGAAATGTATTCTACAAAGCTAATTGAATCAAATGAAAGTTAAACGCATTCAAACAAAGTTATTTGAATCAAATGAGAGTCAAAATACATTCTACAAAGCTAATTGAATCAAATGAAAGTCAAACACATTCAAACAAAGCTAATTGAATCAAATGAGAGTCAAATACATTCAACAAAGCTAATTGAATCAAATGAAAGTCAAACACATTCAAACAAAGCTAATGAATCAAATGAAAGTCAAGCACATTCAAACAAGCTTTTTAATCAAATGAAAGTCAAATACATTCTACAAAGCTAATTGAAATAAATGAAAGTAAAACACATTCAAACAAAGCTATTGAATCAAATGAAAGTCAAACACATTCAAACAAAGCTATTTGAATCAAATGAGAGTCAAATACATTCAAACAAGGCTAATTAAATCAAATAAAAGTCTAATACATTCTACAAAGCTAATTGAATTAAATTAAAGTCAAACACATTCAAACAAAGCTAATTGAATCAAATGAAAGTCAAACACATTCAAACAAAGATTTCGAATCAAATGAAAGTCAAATACATTCTACAAAGCTAATTGAATCAAATGAAAGTCAAACACATTCAAAAAAGCTATTTGAATCAAATGAAAGTCAAATACATTCTACAAAGCTAATTGAATCAAATGATAGTCAAACACATTCAAACAAAGCTATTTGAATCAAATGAGAGTCAAATAAATTCAAACAAAGCTAATTAAATAAAATAAAAGTAAAATAAATTCTACAAAGCTAATTGAATCAAATGAAAGTCAAACACATTCAAAAAAAGTCTTTTAAATCAAATGAAAGTCAAACACATTCAAAAAAAGCTTTTTAATTTAAATGAAAGTCAAACACATTCAAACAAAGCTATATAAATCAAATGAAAGTGAAATGCATTCTGTTTCGGGGTTTTCTGATGTCCTGCGGGAGAGTTACAATTCCGAGACTGGAACCGGACGCCTGTACCTGCAAAACAAACGGATGCTCCGGATGATTGGAGATCCGCCTCGACGGTCAAGTTAGTACTTGATTAAGGAGTAATTAATGCGAAATTAAAGTGATTGGGTCTCTCTAGGTGAGAGTGTTTAATGTGTGTAATCTGCGTTTTTAGCGTAATCTCCCTTAATGAGGATTAAGGGAGGTATTTATAACCTCGGGAAACGTGTCAATCTAGGTTTAGGTTAACCTTGGGCTGATTGGGCTTCCCTCGGAAGTTGGGCCTAGGTGACCGGTTATCCCAGGTGTCATGGGAAGGACACGTGTCGTGTCGTAATTGGTCCATAGTGGACGGATCATTGCTTGACACGTGGCAGGCTCCTATTGGCCCATGTGACGGACACATGGCGGAACCTGATGGTCCACTTGTCAGATGGTGATTGGTGGGGAAAAATCCCCTAATCATTTGCCCCTCACAGGTGGCACGTGACTGGTCACGTGTTACCTGTGACAGGTATCGCCCTGTAACAGGCGACGGCCTGCTACAGGTGTCACTCGGCGAGAGGCCGAGAGATTCTCCCGCCAAAATTTTGAATTCTGGAAGTGACCCTTCGCCTTCTCACTTCGCCTATATAAAGGAGTGTTGACTTCGGTCATTTTCACACTTGAAAACTTTGTGAGAGAACATTCGGACCCCTGAACTTGCTCTGACATTTTGGACCCTTTCTGCCTACCGCCTGCTCTGACAAGCCGACTGCAAAGGATTTTCAGAACTTCATCAATCGTCACTCGTTCAGGTAACCGTCGGTTCTCTTACTCTTAATTTTCTCTTTACTTTATTTTTTTTGAAATGGCACCACGGAAGCACACGACACGACCTAGGTTAGTGATCAGCCGGTCACCGGGGACGGCTGAATCTAGGACTAGGAGTGCCGCCTGCCCTTTTCTGGACCCATCTTTGCCCTTTATACAAAGTCCGACTGTATCTGTGTCTATGCAGAGCATGATGGCCAGAACAAAAAAGACTGCCAGGATCTCAAACTCAGACGGCTCCTCCCACAGGGTGCCGATTAGTGAAACATCTGACCAGGCGCCAGATGTGGAAGTGAAACAAAGCGGCTTGAAAAAAGAAAGGGGCAGTTCTGAGGGAGGAGTCAAAGTGACCCCTTCCCATTTTACAGTTGACAATTCTACATTCTCTCCTGCTCCTTTTAAAGGAGAGGAGGCGGGCCCCTCCGGGAGAGGGGAAGAGTCGTCCTCTTCGGACTCGTCAGAGGACGATTCCGAGTCTAGCTCTTCTGGCCATGCTTCCCTGGACACAGAAGAGAAAAACAGTCGCCTACAAGAGGCGAGGCTTTCTCACGCAGTTGAGAAGGGGGACGATTGGGCGGAGCCATCCGCCTCTCACCGAGAGCAAAATACCCCCTACTACTGCACGGTACCTCGGGGCCGGATCACGCCATGCAAGAGAAAGTGGAGAGCTTTATCGCAAACCACACAATGGGCCCCGGCTTTTTAGTGTTCGTGCCGGATCCAGAAGACACAGTCGTATGGCCGGCTGGTACCAGTTATGATGGCGCCTGCTTTGGCTGCTACGAGGCGGCCATCAAGGCTGGGCTGCGCTTCCCACTACATCCAGCTGTTCAGCGGATCTTGGATGGGTATGAGTTGGGGTTATGGCAGTTAGCCCCGAACTCCTGGGTCAACGTACTCGGCTATGTGGCCGGGTGCGAACTGCACGGGGTGGAGCCGAGCTTCGAGGCTTTCGCCCACATGAACTACCTCAGCCGGACCCCTAAGGCAGGCGGTACCGGCTGGTATCAATTGACGAGCCACAGGGGCTACCTCATGACGAGAGGTAAAGCAAACAAATGGAAGGACTGGCGGAGCACCTTCCTCATCATTGAGAGTTCAGACACAGAGCTGAACAAGCGCTTCAACAGGTGGAACAGGAATCCGCCCCTTCTTGCAGGCGGCCGCAGCATGCCGCCTGTTCCCCCCAAGGCTAAGAAAGAGATCCTAGATAAAGGACTCTTCAAAGTAGAGTCGAAGGTGAACTCTACTTCAGGGGTACGAGAGCAAGTACCCCTGCACTGCGTCCCGAGCTTCAAATGGCTCTACGACGAGTACTTTTTGGCCGCCTGTGGCCTCAGCAGTCGGTGCTCAAGAGGTAGCCGGCCTGTCGAATACTCTGCTGTTCCGTGCATTTCTTGTTATGACTTTTATTAACTTTGCTATTTGTTTTTGCAGCGGACGCCATGAGCAAAATTACCGCCTCCAAGACTGCGGCGGCCATGTTGCGGGCCTCCATCATGCAACAGTCTTCAACCGACTCCCCCAACAAGGGGGCACCCTTGGTGGGCTTCGAACCTTTCACCCTCTTTTTGGAGTTGTGTTTATGCATATACTGACTCTTTTCTTCTTTTTTAGACGGGCGCTCCAAGAGCTTCTTCTTCCCAACAGCCGGACCCCAAGGCCCGGAGGACGACTGTTGCGAGCTCTCCTGGTTCTGCCAGGAAACATGCGGCGGCTGAGAAACAGCCGGCCACTTCTTCTAAAACTCCAGCTGGGCCACCTAGAAGTATGAAATTGTCCTTGTAAATTTTAGACTTGCTCCCTTCTTTACTAGGTCTAATCCGTTTGTTTATGCTTGATGCAGCCGGCCCTCAGGAGCCTGACTTGGTCGAGGTGGCCAAGTCTATGATCAAGGCCGTTCCTCCAGCTGAAAGGGAGGCGGTCAGGGGTGTCGGCACCCTTGACCTAGACGGGATTGCAGGGGTCCTTGCTGAGGTATACTTAGCATATTTTTGAGTATTTGAATTCCAGGACGCCTGTTTTCTTTTTGTTTGGAAACTGACGCCTGTTCCCCTTTTTACTTAGGCCCTGCTCCGAGTGAACGGCCTTCGCAAGCCGCTTGACCGGAAGAACAAAGAGGTAAAGGCTGCAAAAGCTATGGCCGCCTCTGACTGTGATAAGGCAATGTTTCAAATTGCCCAAAATGAAGTTCTGACCATTGATATTCTTTATTATCAGGCGCAGGCTACCGCCGCTATCCGGGCTCAGTTAGAGGCGGCCCAGAAGAGGAATAGCGAGCTGGAGGCGACCATCAACAACCTCAAGGCCGAGCTGAGACCTCTTCGCCAAAAGATGTCCTCATACGAAACCTTGGAGAAATCCTTGGCGAGCGTAAAGGTACGCCTGGTGACCCAGGAGAAGAGTCTTACTCAGGAGCTCTCGGAAAAGGCCGAGCAAGAAAAGAAAGAGCTGGTCCGGGAGATGATGGAAGACTCTGCTCAAATCCAGCGCATGACTTGGGGCCGCCTCTTCCCCAATGCCGACTTTGCCTCATGGGAAAAAACGTACCGCCAGTGTTCTGATAGATATAATGAAGAGATCCTGGCGGCTGCTGAGGAGAGGCGTTGGAGGAGGAGGAGCAGCCGGTAGTGGCGCTGTGCCGCTTGGGGGTAATGCATCAAAGAAGGATGCAGCTGAAGCCGAGTCCAGCAAGAAGAGTGCTGACCAGGCGGCAGCTGCTGATATTGAAGATCTGCCCCCTTCTTAAGCTTTATGTCTTCTTCCACGGCCTGCGTGCCGTTTGTTTGTATTTACCCGGCCAGGGGGCCGGGGCTCTGAATATTTTGCCGGTCTTTAATGACCGGCTTCTTTTTAATGAATTTTTTGTTTTGCTTCAAATTTGTTTAAGTATTGAATATTCTGATATCCAATTGTACACTATACCGACTGTTTTACATGGCCGATAGTTGCAGACAGGTACGGATAGTTAGTCACGCCGCCTATGCCCCTGGACGACTGGTTGTCTGTTTCAGGCTAGACGATCAGTCGGCCATTTATCCAATCGGTATTCGAACCATTTTAAAGACTGGATCCCCTTTAGGCAGGCGGTCCTGTCATTTGTAAAATTAACCAAGTAGGAAAGTTGTTTCCTACTTGTCATGCTTTTAGGCTAGAGACTTTAGGCCGTCTAGGCCGACTGTTTCCCGCCATATTTAATCTAGTGTGAACAGGTGCTGTATGAACACCTTTTTAGTTTCATACTAAAATTTTTAAGGAGTGACCAAGTAAACATGATTGTTACCTAGTCGCCAAGTAACTGAGTAGTAGAGGTATCAAGCGGTGGATACCGGTTGTTCCCTTTATTCGCCAATGTTTGTTGGCTTTTAACTCATAAGTTGTTAACCTAGCAGGAGTAGTGGTTGAGAGCCCCTGTTTGCTAAAAACAGGCGGACGACTCATACCTTTTAGGCTCCATACTAAGTTTGAGAGAGTGACTATGAGTTAACTTTGGAGTTACTCAGTCGCCGTCACTCCTGCTTGAGTAGTAAAGGTACCAGGCGGCGGAGGCCGGCTGAACCTTTTGATTCGCCAATGTTTGTTGGCTATTAACTCAAGAGGTACCCCCTGCATTTATCCCAAGTAATACAGGCGGTCATCTGACTCAGATGCCAACTGCTACCACTGGTTTGGTTAGTGATAGAGTTATCCTTGTCTCAAAAACGGCTACGTGGTTGCCCTTGGGGCAGTCGTATAGGTGCCGTGTAATTAGTTTATAGAGCAATGTTCCACCCAAAAGGGAGCTGCTCTCTGCGACGAATTTCATCCGGAGGGATGCCGCCGGACGCCTGCTATGATGTTGGGACAGGTCGTATTAGTTTTGAAGATTGGATCAGTTGGCTTGGCGCCTGGTCTGATCATTCGGCCTGTGGCCTTGGTTAGTTCTTGGTGAACGTAGGTGCTAATTAAAAGGAGGGTAGCCGCCTGTTTAGGCACAGGGTCGGCCAGGCCCTGATCATTTTTAGTTAAGTATAAGGGGGTTGGTGTGTGTTTGGAACCAGTCGGCCCTTTTCTATGGAGAGTAGCCGACTATATGTCCAGACGGCATGCCCCTATGGTGATAGAGTAAAATATTCAATGGAGAGTAGCCGACTGTAAAGGTACAGGCGGCATGCCCCTCTGAAGATAGAGTAAAATACTCAATGGAGAGTAGCCGACTGTAAAGGTACAGACGGCATGCCCCTCTGAAGTAGAGTAAAATACTCAATGGAGAGTAGCCGACTGTAAATGTATAGGCGGCCTGCCCCTCTTAAGTAAGAATAAAAATTAAACATGGAGAGTAGCCGACTGTTTGTCAGCAGGCATGCCCCTCTTAAGTAAGAATAAAAACTGAGTATGGAGAGTAGCCGACTGTTTGTTAGTAGGCGTGCCCCTCTTAGTACAAAATTGAATATTAAGTATGCAAACTTTTATTAAGTAGCCCTTGACTATTTACATCATTCAAAAGAAATATTTCTTAAGATTATCTACATTCCAAGTTCGAGGCAACGGTTGTCCGTCTGGTGTTCCCAGACGGTAGGTACCGTCCCTGACCTCTTCACAGATTCGGTAGGGTCCTTCCCAGTTGGGAGTTAGTTTGCCAGACTCATTAGCCCTACCAACTGCTTCCATTTTTCTAAGTACAAAGTCCCCCACTTTGAGTGGACGCCTGTGTACTTTTTTGTTGTATGATCTAGTCATTCTCAGGCGGTAAATTTCATGGCGCAAGACAGCATTGCCCCTTCTTTCAGGAAGTGAGTCTAATGCCAGGCGCATGGCTTCCCAGTTTGCCTCTTCGTCATATAGCATTACTCGAAGAGTCGGCTCGTAGTGTTCTATTGGAAGAACAGCTTCCGCACCATAAGTTAGGAGGAATGGAGTTTCTCCAGTCGCCCCTTTTTCAGTCGTCCTAATGGCCCAGAGAACATGTGGTAATTCATCCGCCCATAGGCCGCCTGCTCGTTCAATCTTTTTCTTGAGACCGTCTGAGATGATTTTATTAAAGGCTTCTACCTGGCCGTTTGCTTGTGGACGCCGACAGATGCAAAGTAGTGTGCAATTCCTTGGTCACCCAACCAGCTTTTGAGAACAGACGTCTCAAATTGGGGACCATTATCAAAAACCATAGACATGGGAACCCCGAACCGAGTGATGACATTTTTCCAAATGAATGAAATTACATCCTTCGTCTTGATTCCCTTTACAGCCTCCGCCTCTACCCATTTAGTGAAGTAGTCGACGGCAACAAGTATGTACCTCCTTCCGCCTGTAGCAGGCGTATATGGACCCAGAATATCCATGCCCCACTTAGCAAACGGTAGTGGCTATGAATGGTAGTGAGGTCAGTAGCCGGACGGTGAATTAGTTTGCCAAACCTTTGGCACTTGTCACATTTTTTCACCATCTCCATCGCATCTGCTTCTAAAGTAGGCCAAAAGTAGCCCTGCCGCCTTGCCCGTTGAGCAAGCGTCCTACCGCCTATATGGGAAGCACAG
>NW_018742310.1:0-24541 GCF_001683475.1 Chenopodium quinoa | reverse complement strand
AATCTGTTAGCAAGTTGTTAGCAGGCTAAGTGTATTTAAGGGAGGATATTCTATTCATCTATTGTAATAATCAAGATAAAACATTGTTAAGCTTTTTGCTTAGTTGGAGAGCTCCTTTCCACTCGAATGAAAGGGTGTATTGAGAAGATTACACTCATCAATCAATACTAACTATTCCCCCTCTTTCTTTATTTGTTGTATTGTAGCCTAAATATGCTTCAGGTGACCTGAATCCTAGCATAAACCACTAATCCGTCCCCTAATCTTTCTCCTTCCCTTCGCTCCATCTCTCTCCACATGACCACTACCACTATACCAATCACATACGCCCAGAATCGCCACTACTGTTATAAATCATTATCTCCCTCTGCTGTTGAAAGAGAACCACGATATGCTTCCAATTCTCGAATTCTCTTCAATTTCACCACTTCAAATGTTACTTCTCTCCTGCTCAATTGCAATTTCTCCGATTATCTTCTATGTTTTTGGATCACCATGACTGCCACCATGATGCCGCCACTTCTCGCTGACAATTGGCTAGAATCTGCCAAGTAACAACCAACACGATGCCGATTTAAAAAATAAAAACACCAAAATCATATCTCTTCTCCCGAAAATTTCTCTATGCATTGCCTGTTCATCCTCCATGTTGTATACCTCTCAATGGAACCACCACCAACCTTATCCTTCCCCAATCCATTGAGCAATTGTTATCCTTCCCCAATGCATTGTGTGATTGTTATAGGTGTTGTCATTGATGAATTGATAGAGACTTTGAAGGGATTTTTGAGAAATTAAGGCTTTGGTAATGTAGATCTGAGGACTACCGGATAAGATGTTCCTACCATGGTCGTTTTTAGCAAGAGGAAAGATAAAGTGGGTTGAATGGAGAGAGAGAGAGAGAGAGAGAGAGAGAGAGAGAGAGAGAGAGAGAAAGGGGGGGGGGAAGGAAGGAATGGAATATAGGGTAAGGAGTAAAGAGGGAAAGATGAAAGACGCCATGGAAACTGTTAGAATTTTTGAAATGGTGGCATCCTTGATTGATAAACTCTATTGCAGGGTTTAGTGGGTAAGATATAAATTGAATTTTGATTTAACATTTCAAGATTTATGTTTGAAACTTTGAATTCATTTATGCTCTGTTTGGATTTGATTTCATTTCAAATTCTGGAATTGGGCTAATTCCATTGTTTGGAGCCAAGAATTTGAAATGATAGGATTAGTTCAAATTCTAAGGTAATCATAAATAGCTTATAAAAGATTAAATGGAAATGACAAATAATAACCAATCATTTTAATTCCATGAGGTCCTGCTCTCATACATTGATTGTTTCTTCCTTCTAAAAGATAGTATTTGCAATTTGTGCTCTTTCTCTCTCTTCAATCTCTCATTCTACTCTACTAATCTTTTCCTTCATAACCACCATCATAACTCCACCACCTCGATGACATTAGTTTTAGCAACCACCACCACAACATCAATGTCTGCCGCCGTCGCATTCAAGCCACCAATCTTCCACTATAACCGACGCACTTTAATCGGAGGAATTTGAGGGATGATACCTCAAAATAGATGTACATACAAAATCTCAATTGGATTTGGTACCTTGTTTTAAAAAAAATAGATAAATAAATAAATAAATTATTTTGGGATTCTAAATATAGGGTTCATCACTTTTTCAAAAAAAATTAATCAAAATGTTCATATTTTGCTATATTGGAATTGAACTTCCATGATTTTACCAAACAACATAGAGAAACATTATATGAAATTAAAATTCTATGGTGTTCCAAACAGTATAATTCCCCGCATTGAAATGAAGAATTTGAAATGAAATGTTGATTCTCAAACACTGCCTTTAAAGGTTTTGTTAACTTATTTTTGACTTCTAATTAAGAGAGTTTGGATGTTAAAGGAGAAAGGATATTGGAGTTTAAGGCGTTATGCTAAAGTGGATGTGATTGATGGGGAAATATTAGTGAAAAAAATAAGTGTTAGAAGGGATAAGAGATGTATTAACGTCATTAAGTGTTAGGTCCTGTTCACTTCACCTTAAAAAATAAAACTACCTCCATTTTTATTTAGTTGACATCATTCTCTTTTCACGCTTGTCAAAGCACTATTTTAAAAATTAATATCTTTAATTTTCGACATTGTAAAAATATAAAAAGTGGATATCTAAAACTCTTTTATAAAAATTTGCAAACAATTGCTACTGTCTTATGATCAGTATTCACAATTCGCCGTTGAAAATGAATAGTGAACTGCCTTTTTTGCCATTGCAAACAATGCAATGAGTTGGCTTCCATGGTTCCACCTGCTGCTTTCTTTTGCTCTCTTCATCTCTATCTTCCATTGAAGCATACGCTTGGTTTTTCTCACTTCCATTAAAACAAATTTCCCTCATTTTCGCTTCTTTGACTATGTCTTTGGGCATAGCTCAAATCCAATCCCAAAAACCCATTTTTATTACTTTTTTTTTTTAACCCCTTTCTTCTTTGTTGTTGCTATTTCGGAAGGATTTCAGATTGACAACTCTCAATGAAAAGCACTTATCTTTCCTATTAAACCCAATTCCCAATTTCTTTGATTATTCAGGAAAAATTAAAAAAAAAAAAGCGATGAGTGGCAAATTCCTAAAAACCAGATTTTATATTCATGTCTTAACCCTAGATTTCTTTTATTTTTCTCAATTATCGAGCTGTTAATTCAAATATTATCAAATTGGATGCAAAATAGAGCTACCCATTTCGTCGATTTTCTTAAAAATGATATGGTTTACTTTGGGGGATTTGAGAGGAGATTAAGATCAAGGTGATTAAATTTTTTTCAATTGGAAGCAAAATCGAGGTGCCCATTTCTTTAAACCTTATACCGTCGAACAATTACAGGTACGTTTCTCATAAAGTTGAAACAAGAGTTGAAACAAGCGATCGGGCTCGTGAAATCCAATGAGAAGAGGCTCATAACATAATCCTTCCTCGACTTATTGACACAAAACAAACTCCCAGCTTATTTCTTTCAAGCTTATACTTAAACGTTCGTGAGCCCTCCCCGGTCTCACTCATTCTTAGAAAGCGGTAGCTACAACAGCTATTCCTTTCTTTAATATACAGTTTTTGAGGACTTGCCTCAATTTCATAGATTTAGGTGTATTTTTTTTTCTATATTTTTAGATTCCATCAAACCTAACCCTAATTTCCGATTTTCCCCAAATAAAAGCCTTTTTGTGTTTGAATTTAGAGGAAAACAACTGATTTTTACGGTGATTTTAAGAATCCTAAATTTGATTGATTTGTTGCTTGATTTGATTTGGATTGATTTGGGGTTTCATTGTTGTTGCATTGAAGTTGACAAAATTTCCAGATTTGTGCTTTTTTTGTTAGATTCTTATCTTTCCACAATTGAAATTCCTCTCAAACCTTTTTAACTATCATTTGCTACTATTCAAGATGCATATTGTCAAGGAAATTAATTCTCTTAACTGATCAAATCAATCATTTTTTTTTATCTAGCCCCATTTTTCTCAATTTTACACAGTTTCCTCCCGCTCTAAATTCTTGTTCTCCTTTTCTGGGTGTCCTTAGTTGATTGTTTAGGGATCAAACCGCCATAGTTAATCATGTTTGCGAGTATTTTCGGCAAACCCAAGGAGGGTATGTTCTTATGAAATTTTAGTGTCCGTTTAAATTAATTAATTTTATTTATGCTGAATTTTTAATTTTTTTTTTCACTTTCGATCTCTTGCAATGAATGAATCTATGCAGTGTTTTCTTCTATTGATTGATGAGATGAGTATTGGACTTTGGTATTTTACTGCTGAATTATATGATGCTATTTATTGGATTAATATCAAGTTTACTGAGATTTTATTGCTATTTACTGTTCATATATGTTCGTTGATTTTCTGAGGATGTGAATGAATTTACAAGTTTTCTGTAAGAAGAAATTGTTTGTTCCAATTGTCATCGTGTTGGCATTGATTTGATGTGATTGAGTTGGATGTCTAGAGATAGTGTACTTATGTGAGTTGTATTTTAAGCGGAGTTAATCCATTCTCTAAAGAACAAGGCGCGGGGCTGTTAGAGAGGAATGTAACTGTTTAGATGGGATGTTCTGTTATGGTCTTTTTTGATTTTTTATAGGGAACTTATAAAGTTGAGCAACATTTATGAATTTAGAACCAAGTTGATTTATAAGTTTTTGTAAACAATTTTGTTAATGAGGCAGCTAATTCTCATTTTAAGCTATGCTTGATTTCTATGTCAGTTCTGGGAAAAAATAAAGCCTGAACATATCATCATATTTAGGCTCAGCTACCTCTTTTTTTCAATGTGAACAATTCAGCCAGTGATTTCTAATTTCTTAATTTGCTTTTAAATGCTTTTTAAATAAATTCTATTTTATTATACGGTGCATATATAGAGATTGTGCTTGTTTTGTCGATTGTAGGATACCATGACTATTGTTTGGGATGGATAGGATATATTCTGTTTAGAAATAGGTTTATATAAGAATGGAATGGTCTAAGAACTTCATCTCTTCTTATATTACTAAAGTGAAAACTGTTACAGTGGAGAGTGGAGAGTGGAGAGTGGAGAGAGGAGATAGAAAATTGCAACTACATGCAGAGAACAATGAGCAAGGAAGGATAGAGGGGTAGAGGCCACCTAAGAACATTATATCTCTTTTTTTTTTTTTTTTTTGTTTATACCCAAGAACCTGGTGGACTTGTTTGGAATAAGGAACTACAATAATACAATATATAGACATTGGTTGCTTATCTCTTATTTACTTGGACTTTATGGAACTCCAGTTCTGAGCTCTTTATATTATACCTTGTCCATGAGAACAGCTGGGATTGTTTTTTGGATAATAATCTGTGGCATTAATTTCCATGAAAGTGTAAATTCTATATATAAGAAATTAGGTTCTATTTTTAATAGATATCTTGATTTGAACTTGAAGTGGTTGGCATTGGTTGGTTTTGGTTGGTTGAGGTGGTTTAATGGGTAGTGAAGTCGGGGATGGGTAACTAGTTGGCAGCAATGTGGTTTGGCTGCAAGGTATCTAGAGTTTTGCGAACCTGCAGGGTAGAAGGGTGGTGTCAATGATGAGGTGACAGGCTGACAGCAGGGTGGTTGGCAGCCTGGATTGAGTTAGAGGTGGGGAGGCTAGGGTTGGGTTGTAGAATTGTTTTATACACTCGGGTACACGGTGCACCCAAGAGTAGTTTTTGCTCATTTAGATGATTATTGCTCATTTAATCATCAAATGAACAAACACATACCGTACACTTGGGTGCGTATAACAATCTCTCGTTGGGTAGGCCATTGAGCAGTCGGGTGGTATTGTAGGTCTTGGCGGTGGTCAATGTCAAATGAGCCATTATATTATAATGAAACGCTTGGGCAGTGGGGAATTATTGTAGAAAGGAGTGGAGGAAACAATAAGGCAAAGGAAATGGGAAAATTAAAATGACCCAAAAAACTGGATTCCCAAATCTTGTGAGTAAAAAATGACCCAAACCAATAATGCAAAAAGCTTGTATCCAATCAAGTAACTCCCTTTGCTCCAAGCAGCCAAATAAACCCATTTTGTATATTCCAAATAGATAGATTGTTAATAATCACTCAAAAAATAAAATGCAATTTCTGTATTTTCATAATCATTTGCAAATGATTCTTTTGCTAATGAAAACAATTAAACTGATTAAATGGACTTTAAATTGTACAAAAATTACAGACTAAGAGCCCAAATTCTATTTCTGTACAAGAGTAAAATTAAAATTCCATACTAATTCCGAAAACCCATGAAAACTACCTATGAATTCACTAAATTTTTATTAACATAACCCTAATCCTACATCATCAAATCGATTCAGTTAGCGAAGCATATCATCAATTCCATCCGAAAATGCACGAAAAGCACAAATTTACAACTCAAAAAAATAAAAATTGTTTCAATATCACATTGATTTCGAGATTCAATATCAAATCAGGTAGAATGAAATATAAATTAAGGGAGAAAAAGTGGACCTGATGAGAAAGAGGGCCATTGGAAGAGAGCTCATGTCTGACGAGGTCACCTGTGGCGATATGAGGGACGCCGAGGAGACTAGAAAGGCGACTAGCATATGTTCCTTTTCCGACGCCAGGACAACCCAAGAACACCCACTGCACGTTTCTGGAGCTCAGATCTGACCCAGATGACGGAGAGGATGAGGCGGAGGCGGAGGCGGAAGCGGATGTCGTAATCATGGCCTTCCAAATAGAGGGGAAGGTGGATGACCTTGAATGGTTAGCAAGGCGAGTAATGGCGGCCATTGTTGAGGTGAGTGAGAGAGAATGAAGGTGAGAATGGTGGGAAGAGAAAAGGGTAATGGCGCGTCCTTTTCTCCTAGTCCTGGATTTTACAGGTTAATGTGTACCTGCTATTTTTGGAATTGTTGAGGAAGTTTTGGGATATGTACTTGGTGTTGAGGAATATTATTTGATAAACGAATTTTTTTTATTTTTTTTATTTTTAATCGGTCTATGGTCCTAGGTGAGAATTAATCCAAGTATCTCCTATTTCGTATAATTTTAAGGGAAGCTCTAATCACTTGAGATATTCTTCACTCTCGTTTAAAAAAATACTTAATATTAAATTATTATAATAATAATTTATATTTAATAATTAAAATAAATAATTAATATTTAATAATTATAATAAATATTTAATAATTATAATAAATATTTAATAATTATAATAAATATTTAATATTTAATAATAACAATAATAAATAATTAATAATAATAATAAATAATTAATATTTAATAATTATAATAATAAGTAATATAGGAATTATAATAAGGGTTCGAGGATGAAGGTACAAATCCAACCTAAAAGAGATTGAACCTGCCCTAATAATAGGCCTCGACATTATTCTGATCGTATTCATGTGCGCTTTTTAATTAACATGCAATCAATAGGATTAACCCTAAACTTGTTTATCTATGTTGGTTGAATATAATGCACAAATAAACAACCCTAACAAGATTATTAATTATCTTATTAAGCGTGATTACAAGTACCAAATTACCTTTAAACATGTATAAAAGGCGTGATCAAGCAATACCAATAAATAAGCATCAAGCAACATAATAATAAAATAATAATCATGATCATAAAATTATAATAATGAAATAATCATCATAATAACAATCATATTAACCATAATAATAATCATGTTAATCATAATAATAATAATTATAAAATTATAATCATAATCAAAACAATTATAAAAATAATCATAAATCATGTTAAAGCATAATAAAAATAGCAAGATCCAAGGCATGATACTAACAAGATTAATAACAAACCCTAGCATGTCACTAATCAATAAAAATCAAATCTTTAACCCTAACATGATACTAACAATCATAAATATTAGGAAGAACATAGGAAGCATCGTAACAATCATATTTAATATTAAAATTACCCTAGACATGATACTAGGAATATCATAATAACAACATAAACATGATCATAACATTAATAAAAACCATTAAAGTACTTACTTTGATGCCTCGTACCTCTTTCTAATAACAAAATACACACGTTAGTAACTTCAAGGAAAATAATAATCAAACAATTAAATTAAATAATTGAAACAGAGATTTGGGACCAAACCCTCAGAAATTAAACCTTTCACGTCTAGGGCGAAGGCAAATTCGAATATGGCTAGGTGTTTCTAGATCTAATGAATGCGGAATTTTGTATGTGAAAAGTAAGTTGTAGAGAGAAAGAAAGAAAGATGAACGAATTAGAAGAGAATGGGAATTGAAAACTGATTGTAGGTGATTACAATTGAAAAGCTGGTTGTTGATGAATATTAATTAAAACTGATTGTTGATGCGAATTGGTGAATGAAAATGGAGTTTTTAATACGTTATTTATAGAAAAAATCAGCCAAAAAGATAAATTAACAGAACAGAGTCCTGGCGCAACTGAAACAGAGCTGACGCCAACCCTGGCTAACCGGCGCCAGGCGCCAACACTAGCGCCAGGCGCCAATGGCTGGCGCCAGGCGCCAATGTCTGGAGTCAGGCGCTAGGCCTGTTTTCGACGCGTTTTCGAAAATCAGATAAATTTGCCGTACTGGAGGATAAAATCGTATATTTTCCTCAAAAATGCTATTTGATTTTAATTAAAACTCTGAAAAAGTCAACAAAAGTCAATTTATCAATGCTAATTGAATTAGGAATGAAAAGAACCTTCTAGAAGAATCTAGAAGACTAAAACCATTCCTAATTGCATTAGGAATGATAAAATCTATATTAGGCCCTCCCCTAGATCATTAGGCCGCATATAAAGCTCAAACCGGGCCCAGTTTAGTAAATTGGCCATAACTTCCTCAATATTCATCGGAATTGGGCTTATAATATATCGTTGGAAAGCTCTTGTCAAGCCCCATCCAAATACACTACTATTGGACCCATATCATTGACCAACCAAACTGGATTTTTTGTTTTCTTTAAAATAAGTTTTCAAAAACAGAGAGAAGAGAAAGAAAAATTAAAACTTTCCGCAATACTAGACTTTCCACACTTTCGCTTCATTCGATTATAATTCGACGTGAAAGGTACTCATCACTGGGTTTGGTTTTGGGGAGACACAAATGGGTGTCTAAAGGGATGATGGTACAAATCCAACCTAAAAGATATTAAACCTGCCCTAATAATAGGCCTCTACTTTATTTTCTCGTATTCATGTGCGCTTTCTGACTAACATGCAATAATTAGGTTTACGCTAAACCTGTTTAATCTATGTTGGTTGAATATTAATGCACAAATAAAACTATTATTGGCTATCCCTAGAATTATAATCATATTAGCCTAAACAAGATTATTAATTATCTTATTAAGCGTGATTACAAGTACAAATTCCCTTTAAACATGCATAAAAGGTGTGATCAAGCAATAGTAATAAAAAATCCATCAAGCAACATAACAAATCATAATCATAATAATAACAATCATAATCATGTTAAAACATAATATTAATAGCAAGATCCTAGGCATGATACTAAAAAGATTAATAACAAACCCTAGCATGTCACTAAACATCAAAAATCAAAGCTTTAACCCTAACATGATACTAACACGATATTAGGAAAGAAATAGGAAGCATCATATCAATCATAATTGATATTAGAAACTTAAGTATTACCCTATACATGATACTAGGAAGAAATAAAACATCCTAACATGATACTATGAATCAAAATAATAATCTAAGCATGATTTCTATATCAAAAAAATCAATAAACAATTAAAGTACTTACTTCGATGCCTCGTTCCTCTTTCTAACAACAAAATACATGCGTTAGTAACTTTAAGGAAAATAAATAATCAAAACAATTAAATTAAATAATTGAAATAGAGATTTGGGACCAAACCCTCAGAAATATTAAACCTTTCACGTCTAGGGCGAAGGCAACTTCGAACTTGGCTAGGTGTGTCTAGTGCTAATGAGTACGGAATTGTGTTTGTAAAAGGTTAGGCTGGAAAGAGGGAGAGAGAATAAGCTTTAGCTTAGAGAGAGAGAAGAAATAGAGAATTCTGGTTATTGAAAACGGAGGTCCAAGGACTTTATTTATAAGAAAATAGTCTGGAATTTATAGAAAAGAGTTAGAGTTCGAAAAGGAATAAAACAACATCTTGTCGCCAACGATAGAGCTCGTCGCCAGGCGCTGCACTGTAGTGCCAGGCAACGTACCTGTCGTCTGACGATGCAAGCGATTTTAATACGTCTTCAACACGGAATCCTCTTCTCGATAAAATTGAATCGTAAAATCCGGGTTAGGGGAAAAATCGTATTTTCGTTAAAAACACTTATTCTGTTCCAAGTAAAACTTAAAAACATAATTATCAATCCTTACTCCTTTAGGATTTAAGAGAACCTTCTAAACAATTCTAGAAGACTATAATAAATCCTAATAGCTTTAGGAATGATAATTAATAGTAGGCCCTCCTCTAGATCATTGGGTTGCATATAAGAACCAAATCGGGCCTAGTTTAGTATTTTGGCCATAACTTCCTCATTATTCATCGGAATTGGGCTTATAATATATCATTGGAAAGCTCTTTTCGAGCCCCATACAACTACACCATTATTGGACCCTTGTCATGGACCAAACTGAACAAGACTGGCTATTTTCATAAAATAGAGCATGTTTTCGAAAGCAGAAAGAAAGATTTTTTTTATAAAAACTAACCGCAACATTAGACTTTTCACACTTTCACTTCATTCGATTATGATTCCACGCGGAAGGTATTCATCACTGGGTTTGGATTTGGGGAGACAAAAATGGGTGTCTACAGCCGTCCAAAAAGAAAAATAAAGAATTCATGTTGTATGTCTCACGGTATGAATTCAATAAAGATTGTTACACCATCTTTACATAGGTGAAGGATCGGCTGACCATTGAGAAGTCGGATCCTATGAAGAG
Source organism: Chenopodium quinoa (assembly GCF_001683475.1). Lineage (NCBI taxonomy): Eukaryota > Viridiplantae > Streptophyta > Magnoliopsida > Caryophyllales > Amaranthaceae > Chenopodium > Chenopodium quinoa. The sequence continues at coordinate 14,045 of NW_018742310.1, read as the reverse complement.
TTCCGTTCAGTCACGGAACAAGAATAAATTCTACCACTTCCATTAGGAAGTGGGCCATGACACCAACGACTGCTATAGTCTCAAGCGGTCGTTGGACCGTCTGGCGGACAAGGGCTTACTGAAGTCCTATGTCTTGAAGTCCAAAGAGACTTCTAAGATGAATCCGGGGCAATCGTCAAAAACTGTCCAACCTTCTAGTAGCTTGGACACCGACAAGGATCTGGTTTACACTATAGCAGGCGAATTCGTAAGCGGTGGCCTGACCATCCGGGGCACCAAGGATCATCAAAAGAGGATGATCTACTCAGTTGATGTTGGAAAAGTGTTCTCAAGTGGAACATTTCCAGACGTCCTCATAACTAAGAAGGATCGGGGTAAAGTTCGCCGACCGCATGACGACCCAGTCGTCATTGAATGCAAGGTTGCAAACCAGCTAGTTGGCCGGATCCTCATAGATACGGGTAGCTCCTATGACATCATCAGCGGGATAGCCTCCGTGAGGTCTCCCATCCATTAGTTGGCTTTGGGGGAGGGGTCGTGCACCTAGTTGGACAAATTGACATACTCGTCCGCCTAGGGGAGAAAGGGCAAGGGCGGAACATGGTCGTCTGGTTCCAGGTGGTTAAAGAGCTGACCGCCTACAACATCATTCTTGGCCGACCAACTCTTAACGAGTGCAAGGCCATCATCATCCCAGCTCTCATGCATCTAAAGTATGAAAAGGATGATGATTCTGTTGGCTCCCTCAACGGGGATCAGAAGACGACAAGAGAGTGCTATCTCTCAAACCCCAAACCAAAGTAGCCAATAGACCTTGACGATGTCAAGGACCCTGATTCACCTCCACCAGCAGTCGCAAATAAAAGAAAAAAGTAAAAAGCTGGTGGAGGTGAAGAAGGAGAAGAAATAGTAATCACTGACCGGGGAACAGTCAGATGTCCGTCCCCAACCGGCTGGTGAGCACATTGATATCTTTCTGAATGACAGCCTTCCAGAGCGGACGATTAAGGTGGGGACGACTACTTTTGAAAGGATTGGTGCAAACTTGCACCTTCTGTTGAAGGAATTCAAAGACAATTTTACCTCTGAAGTGGAAGAGATGCTAGGCATCAGCCCGGATCTTGCAGTCCACAAACTCGTCCCAAAAAGAAGTCTATCCGGCAGAAGAAAAGAAATCACGTCAAGGAAAGGAGTTAGGCGGCAGCTGCCGAGGTCTAGAAGTTGTTAGACGCCGGGTTCATTCGGCTATGTAACTTCCCTGATTGGGTTGCGAATGTGGTTCTTGTAAAGAAGCCAAATGGTACTTGGTGCATTTGTGTTGACTATACTGACTTGAACAAGGCATGTCCAAAGGATAGTTACCCGCTTCCAAAGATCGACAGCCTTGTCGACTCTACAGCCGGGCATGTCTTGATGAGTTTTATGGATGCCTACTCCAGCTTCCATCAGATACCCCTGTGGAAAAAAGATCAAGATAAGATGGCCTCGTCATAAATCAGGGGTTATTCTGTTATACGGTGATGCCGTTTGGCTTGAAGAATGCGCCGACTACTTTCCAACGGATGATTAATAGAGTCTTCATTAATCAGATTGGGATGAATGTTGAGGCGTACATTGATGACATGATAGTCAAATCCAAGCTACAGATGGACCAACTTGCTGATCTCCGAGAAACATTCACCACACTCAGGCGACATAACGTCATGTTAAATCCAAAAAAGTGTGTTTTTTAGTGTTGAGTTTGGGAAGTTTCTTGGATTCTCGATTGATCAAAGGGGATAAAGGCTAACCCCGAGAATATACAGGCGATGATTGACATGAAGTCACCCCGCTCTGTCAAGGAAGCTCAGAGGCTTACCGGTTGTCTGGCTGCGCTTAGGAGATTCTTCAACCGGTCAGGTGAAAAATGCCTTTACTTCTTCCAAGCAATCAAGAAGAAGACTAGGTTTGAATGGGGAGATAATGTGACAGGGTAAAGTCGTATCCCCTAATAAAAAATAATTACCTAAGTCCTCTAACTAAAGTAGATAGGGAAGTAGGGTCGAACTCCACAGGGAAACAAGTCTTTCTACTCCTAATTAATTATTATAACCTAAATTATCAAAGTAACCAATATTATTGTAAATAAAGTCTATACTATGAAGAATAAGATCGAAGGAAATAAAGTTGGAAGAAATCAAATATTAAAAGACCTAGGGCATAGGTTCACTAATAAACAACATTCCAGGGTAAATCATAATAAGAAATCATCAAGCATTGATTAATCAGATTACAAAGGGCTTTCGCTACATATTATAATCACAGAGTTAATTTACCGGTATTAAATCTCATCTGTCGAATCTCGACTTAACCATTTATATTAGTCCGCCTATTGAAACTAAGCCTAAACATCAATTCTCATTTGTCGAATCTCGAATTAATATTGCTAAACTCATACAAATAAATCTTGCAAAACCTAATTGCATAGCATTAATTCAATCAATAGGAAATTAACCAAGCATTGATAATCAACAGTCACAAAATTACCCCTTCATATTTATTAGATCCCCATAAACCCCATAAATAAAAACTACTCAAGCATCATCATAACTAAAATAATCAAATAAATAAAGCAAGGCATAATCAAAGAAGTAAATGAAATAACTGAAATTAAAAGAGAAGAAATTGTTACCAAAAGAAATCTGAATTAATGAAAGTAATTAAGAACAAAAGTTGAGAGAGAATTTAAGAGAGAGAAATATCCTAAGCAGAGAGAGAAAATCTAAAGAAGAAGGTAATTGGAATTTTCGTCCATAATTCGTTCTTAAATATTCCTCTAAACAAAAATTAAAACAAATCTAATCGTCTACTAAGAAAAACACGCGCCCGATCGGGCGAAGGGCCGCCCGATCGGGCCCGCCTTTTTTTACAACGCCCTGCTGGTATGCCGCGCCCGATCGAGCTTACGCTCACCCGATCGGGCGTGCTTCTTCCTTGAAGGTGCTTATGCGTGCATCCGCCCGATCGGGCGTATGCTTGCCCGATCGGGCGTATGCTTGCCCGATCGGGCCCGGTCTTCTTCTTCAAGGCTTGGATTTCGATTGGGCTCAATTCCTCGGCCCAATCTAGATTTCCTCATCGGGTCTTGATTAATCGATCTAATAGCCCCGATATCTCATACCGAGCCCTTAATCATCGGCTCTCACCGATCCTGGGCTTCAAGAGTGGTCGTGTTCTTCTAGCTTCCGTAGTTGATCCATGAAAACCCAGGAAAATTCTCCAGAAGTGAAATTTCCTGTAAAACTCAACTAAAACTACGAAAACACTAGAAAACACAAATTAGTAATAAAAGTGGCTCTAAAGAGCCAAAAACACCACTAATTATGACCGTGGGACGGGGGTAAAACACTATATAAATTAGATATATCATAATGCTGAGGCGGCCTTTTAAAAATTGAAAGAACATTTACATTTCTTGCCGAGGCTTGTTAGCCCTCTGCGAAAGGAGACACTCTACATGTACTTAGCCGTCTCAGATCATGCCCTCAGTGCTGTTCTCCTTGCTGAGAGAGATGGCAATCACCTCTCGGTCTATTTCATTAGCCATGTCCTCATAAATGCTGAACTCCGATACCCCATGATTGAAAATTTTGGCCTTTGCTCTTTACATGGCTGTTAAGAAGTTGAAACCATACTTCTTGGCACATCCGGTGGTAATCTACACACATCAGCCCCTCAAGCGGCCAATGACAACCCTGGACTCATCCGGCAGAATGCTCAAATGGGCTATTGAAACGCAAAGTCTTGAAATCACCTATGACGTAAGAAAAGGCAATGAAGGTCAGGCGTTTGCCGACTTCATTGTCAAAATGAAAAGGCCGGTTTGCTCCAGATAACCAGGCCTTAAACAATGAGGTAGAATATGAAGCCCTTCTAGCCGAAATCCGCATGTTGTAAGCAGCAGGGGCAACAATAATTAACGCCTGCTCTGATTCTCAGTTGGTCGTTAGCTAATACCATGGTGAGTATAAAGCCCCTCTATCTGGCTATGATCAAGTATTTGCAGGCGATCAAGTCTGAAGTGGGGACACCTGAACAATTCCATCTAAGTCAAGTGCCCGGTCTGAAAATAACCAGGTGGATGCTCTGTCAAAAATTGGCATCCTTCGCCTTCTGTGATACGCCTCGGTCAGTCTTTTGGGAAGTAGTGGAAAATGAAGTATATCTGATGATGAGCCCATTGGAATTCTAGATCGAAGTTCTACTTGGACGGATGGCGTTTGGGCGTATCTGACAGATGGAACACTCCTTGATTCACCACAGGAGGTAGCCGTGCTGAAGAAGCGTGAAAAAAACTTCAAGATGAGAGAAGGAGAACTCTTCAAGGCAGGGTTTCTGAAGCCCTTACTGAAGTGTGTGTTACCTTGGAAAAGGGAGAGAAGTTCTCGAAGAGTTGCATGCGGGATATTATGTCTCTCACGCAAGCGGAAGATCCTTAGCGTCAGAGCCAGGCGACACTATTTCTTGCCCACTCTTGATTCGGATGCCATGGATTTTTTAAAAAAAATATGATAAGTGTCGGAGATTTGGCAAGCTAATCAATCGCCCGGCTACTGACGTGATGGTAATCCACAAGCCCAGTCCCGTTTGCTAAATGTGGCATGGACATTCTAGGTCCGTATATGCCTGCACCAGGCGGAAAGCGCTATATTCTTGTGGCTGTGGATTATTTCACCAATTGGGTGGAAGAAGTGGCGGTCAAGGGCATCAAGACAAAGGATGTCATCTCCTTCATCTGAAAGAACATTATCACCCGGTTTGGGGTACCTATGGCTATGGTTTTTGATAATAGACCTCAATTTGAGACGCCTAAGCTCAAAACTTGGTTAGGAGATCAAGGATATCACACTATTTTGCATCAGTCAGCCGACCCCAAGCAAACGACCAATTTGAAGCCTTCAACAAACTCATCTCATACGGTATGAAAAATAAAATTGAAAGAGTCGGTGGTTTGTAGGCTGAAGAGCTAATTCATGTCCTATGGGACATCCGGACAACCGTAAAGGGGGCAACCGGTGAAACCCCATTTCTCTGGGTATACGCTGCTGAAGCCGTCTTGCCCATCGAGGATTATGAGCCAACTCTACGAGTCATGCTATACGATGAAGAGGCAAACTGGGAGGCCATGTAGCTAGCATTGGATTCACTCCCAAAGCGCAGGGGGAATTCTGCCTTGCGTCATGAGATTTACCGTTTGAGAATGACTCGTTCCTACAATAAGAGAGTGCACAAACGACCCTTGAAAGTTGGGGTCTTTGTGTTACGAAAGATGGAGGCAACCGGTAGGGCCAATGAGCAAGGAAAGCTAACTCCTAATTGGGGAGGTCCCTACCGGATCTATGAAGAAGTAAGAAATGGCACCTACCGGGTGGAAACTCCAGATGGTAGGCGGCTGCCTAGAACTTGGAATGTAGATAACTTGAAAAGTACTACTTCTGAGACTTGTAAATTTTTGTAAATAAAAAGCCTATTAATGCAAAGCTGCCTTTTGTTTTCAATATTGATCTAATTGCTTTGTATATATACATGCGCAACAATATACTACCGCAAATTGAGATTACATACGGTCTATTGAATAAATAAGCTAGGTTATAAACTTAGCGGCTAACTTGATACTTAAATTGGTGGACCATCAATGCAATGCACAAACCGCCCCAACAATATGGAAAACTAAGTTAAGTTAAATTAACTTAGTGGCTAATTTATATTTAAATCGAGGCCAACGGCCGGATGTAACTTATTTTATAAATTCGTCTGCTCCTATTTGAGTATGGCGTTCTGCGACGCCCCTCTGGGTGTTATCGTCGCAGAGGGCATTCTATCGTTTGCTCTACCAGCATATGCAAACGACAAAGATTGAACGACCAAATTGGTCCACTCATAGTTGTATGATCAAAATAGTCGAAAAGAATGATTAAGCTTAAAACCGGATGTCAAGTGACATTAGCCGTTAAATCACTAAAGTGCTCTACTAGGCTGTTCAACGAAATTGTACCAGTCACCCAATGGGGCAGACGAACTAGGTGCAATGGATTTCAGGTATCCCAGAAGACCTTTCAACTATCTGGGATCCATCAGACAGGCAGACAATATGTCCTTGTTTCATTGGCTGCCAGGAGGCAATTACCCGTCTAGCTCACAAGGAAATTATATACGCATACCTGGTTAGGTAAAACGACTGTTTTTTACAGTTGTGTACTTGGTTTGGGGCAATCACTACTGTGATTGATTGACTTAGGAATATTCCATACTCTTTAAAGTATCAAACATTCTAAAGTCAATCAATTAAAGAAGTACTAAAACCAATCACACAGCCGCTAGGGGCAAGAGTAGCCGGTATACTATCTAAATTGTCGTATGCTTTAAAAATTTAGGCAAAAGTTCTAAAATTAAAATTGCAAAACTTAAATGCAAAAATGAAACAAAATAGCACATTCATCAAGCCGACTCAATCGACAAATTCTATTCAAAATCGGCTAGAATCAGAAAATATCATTAACCGGATATACATCAGGGAAAATTGAAAATATGATTGTAACCCGACCTTTCAGTCGGTAAAACTACAGAAATACTCGGCACACAGGCCAAATAGAGACAAAGGTTAGCATAGTGCCGCTGAAAAAAAAGGGGAGGAAGCTGAATCACTGCTGTTGGACTACTCTGGCTGGTTCTGTTGGGGTTTGTAAGTCCAACTTACCACGGAAACAACCCCGACCCAAAGAACCACTCGCAATTAATAAAACCATAAAGCGTAACAAATAAACATAAAAGGCTAAAATCAGAATTTACCTTTGTAGCGTGCTTCGCCCTCAAAGTCGGGCTCTTTCTTGAGAGCTTTAAGCTCCGAAAATAGGCGAGCCTCCTATGAAAGTCCACCCGCAAAACTACTAGAGACTTTTAGGTCCGTTACCTCGAGGTTAGCGAGGTCCGACCAAAACCCGAGTATTATGTGATTTTAAGAGTTTTTGCTATTGCAATGCTCTATTGAACTCCTACTCAAGCACTCTTTCCAAAAACCCAAGATGAGTATTTATAGGTAAGAGGGAGAGTGGGAATTTCTATCACCAAGGTAGGGGCCATTTCACTGAAAGCTGTTGGAAGCTTAAGGAAGCTATCCAAGATCTAATCGACAATAACAAACTGCCGTTGCCCCCTGCCAGTAAGAAGCCAAGCATCGACAATGCACCTATAGCTCATACCCTGGCTATCTCCGATGAAGAAACGAGGTTGACCCCTCATCTTCATTAAACCTGTCAAAGAAACCTGTGTCAAAGAAAAGGAAGAGGAAAACTTTTTCGATGTCAAGGATAGCCTTCCAGAACTGGCAAATAAGGAAGATATACAATCTCACACTGTCTATGAAGGAGGTATCGCAACTACTACATAAAGATCTCAAAGTTTTGAACGAACTCCATAAGAAATATGATGAGCATCCACTTCCGAAAGAAGAACCTAAAAGAGAATTCACACTAGCGAGAACGACTTATGAGGCAAAGCACTTTCCCTTACAAGTCACTAAAAACCCAAGAAGAGCAATAGAATCTACACTCCGATTGGGATCCCATATGCGCAAATGTTCGAAATGCTCTCCGAGAGTGGCGAGGTCAAACCTCTCGAACCGAGACCATTCGAGTCATTAAAAAGGACATATAGATATTACTGTCAGTATCATCAATCAGGAGGTCACATTATAGAAAACTGTTTCAAATTCAAGGATTTGGTACATAAAATGATTGATGAAAAGAAACTGGTCCAAGTTCAACGAGAAGAGGATACAACCAATAATGGAGTCTGGGACAGTGATGAAGAAGATGTCTATCTAAAGGACATAGTAGGACCTTCACCTTCTATGTCATACACCACAGATGATTTGGGCTGAAGAAGATTCATCGATAGATGTCCTCACAAGATCTGGGAGAATGCAACCTCCCGTTTCAACACAACCTATTCCAACCATACACCAAGTTCCCATACCTATCATGGAAGACAATGACATTGTTAAACAGTTTAAGAAAACAAAAGTTGAGATGAATGTGTGGAAACTTTTGACAAGATCTCGAGAGCATAGGTTGGTTGTAATGAATGCCTTGGATAAAATCGGGATAGATTCTAACACTACTCCAGAGGGACTAGCCATCTTCCTCACAAGTGACCTTCCTAGTCCGATTAATTTGATCACCTTTTTCTAACAAATATTTACCTCCAGAAGGTGACAAACACTACAAGGCATTAAACCTCACAATAGTTTGCAAGAGGATGAATGTTCCTATGACTCTCGTAGACAATGGCTCAGCCATCAACGTTTGTCCACTTAGAACCGCAAGGATGCTCGACATAAGGGATGAAGACTTAACTCCGTCCACACAAGGAATAAGGGCCTACGATAATACTCGTCGTCAAGCTCTTGGCAAGATTACCCTAAATGTAACGGCAGGAGCAATAGAACATGCTACTACTTTCCAAGTAGTGGACATCAAAGCTTCATTCAACTTATTGTTGGGACGCCCTTGGCTTCATGATCTAAAGGCCGTCCCTTCATCACTCCACAACAAGTAAAAGCTATAGTTGGGGGAATTCCAATCACCATAGATGATTCGCCTATAAGAATCAAATCCATAGAGAATCCAATCATTAACGTAGAGCACGACAAAAATGAAGATTTATGGGGCTTTAACGAAGAAGTCTCCTTAATCCAGGAGGATGAAAGGACCCCTCTTTTCCATGACCCCCATTCCAACATGATTGTCAATGCCATGCTGAAGAAACAAGGACACTTTCCTGGGATGACTTTAGGAAAGAAGAAAGGAATGGCAAAACCACTGGAGTCACCTGGCCTCCCTAAGTTAGATACTTTCAGACTTGGTTTTGAACCGACTGGGAAGGATCTCAAGCGAGCCCCGGAAAAGTTGAAAGCACGTAGGGATGCTCGCATTCAAAAGAAAGCAATTCCAATGGATCAGTACCCTCTTACGCTTAATGGTTAGTTCATAAAAGAAGGAGAGGACTATCCATGCCATGAATTTCCCGAGCCATTTGTTGTAAACGGCATAAGACAACCGGGATTCGAGATTTTCTTGGATTGCTACTTCACTGATGAAATCCCAACTCCCGTCCATTGATGAGTGACATTTATGTCACTCTTAGGAAGTATTTTTAGAGTCATTTTCGCGTTTATTTTATCTTATTTTTCCTTTCTTTCTCTTGTTTTCTCTTTAATATAAAGTTTCTAGTTTATTTTGGTAATTTTGTCGTGTTTTAGTTCTTTTCGTAGTTTTTAGTTTATTTTCGTATTTTATTTGCTTTTGATTTGTTATATTTCGTTCTTTATTTTTCCTTGAAAGTTTTCTAATTTACTTTTATTTATTTTAATTAGTTTTGAGTCGATTTTATTTTACCTTTTCTTTATTTTATTTTATTTTATCTCTTAGTAATACCCTCGTGTTTTTGGTTGTAGGTGTCCCGGGTTTCAAGGTCATATTCGTGTTCGGAGGTCCAAGGTTCGAGGCGCAAAACTTGAGCCAACCCATGCTGCACCTTATCCTCCACCACACACACACCAACAACACAAGCAGCTCTTCCCCTTCTTCACCCCGCAACACCACCAACACCAACAACAACATTAACCTCCACCACGCAACCACCAGCCACAACAGCCCACCGTTCCCACAAACCAACAACAGCCACCCTCACACCACCGCACTGATGCCGCAACAAGCATACCCAAAACCAAACCCACACCAATACACCTCCCCTACCGCAACCAATACACCACCATTCAACCAACCAAACCAACCCGCAATTGCCCAAACCAGCCACGCATTCCTATCCCCTGCTCCAATTTACCTCACAATAACAGCAATCACACACCAGCACAAACCACCTGACCACCGCAACTCAGAGCAACAGCCCCTGCTCCAATTCGCAATCAACCACCAGCCTCCAATCACAATTCATCTCCTCCTTCCACCACAATTAGCACACCTACACCACCGTCAACAACCACCAACTAAGCAACCAATCGACAAAAAAATCAGAACAAATTGCAAATTAATCAAGTTCGAGCAAACCTATGAGTGTTCGGCCGAACGTCGAGTCAGAGACTTTGGGGTTTTGTTATTCGAAGAGGAGTGGTCGAACATACCCATGGTTCGACCGAACCAACCCCGTAGTTCGGTCGAACCAACCATTGGTTCGATCGAACCATTTAACGAGCCTCGCACATGATTTTTTAATGAGGATCGAACGATGATGATGCAATTGGTGTTGATAGCCATTGATTTGGAGCATTGATTTAATGATAATGGTTGATGATGGTGGTATGATAATCGAAAAATAAAGCAACCATGTTATTCGAAGAAGGGTGTCTGATTGTTTTGTGAATGGGGGATTTGTTTTGTTTTTCTTTTATTTTTATTTTTTTGTTTTCTTTTCTCTTTTCTTATTTTCTTTCTTTTTTTTTATTTTTATTTTGGTATTATATTTTTTTACTTTTCCTTTTTAATTTATTTTATTTTCTTTTCTTTTTCTATTTTTTCCCCTAGTTTTATTAAGATAGTATAAATACCCATTTTTGGGTAATTTAGGGATATTCAATAATCATCTATTCTTCTCTCTAATGAGTTTTAGGTTAGGTTAGGATTAGTCTTCATTGGTAGAGAGAGAAAGTGTGGTTTTCTTCATTAATGAACTTGGATCTTGAAGAAGGAGCTTGTTCAATCCTTTGTAGACCTTCATCTTCAATTAATGAGCAATCTCTTACTCTTTCTCTTTACCTTTGTTTTTTATTTTGCTTATTTGCTTTTATTTTTTCTTCTTTGCTTATTAATCATGTTGATGCTTATTGATTTGATGATTCATATTGTTTTCAATATGATTTGTGAGTAGTCATCTTGCCAAGGGTGCGGGGATGGTGTAGTTGCTAATTGTTCATGCTTTTAATGTTGGGGTTATGTTAATGGTGATTAAAGTCTTTGCATGCTTGATATTCTTTGGTCTTTCTTGCAAGTGCACATTGTTAGTTGATCAAAGATGAGTCTTTACTAACAAGTAACGGAAGTTGACTTAGTTGAGATTCATTACTATCGATTGTTATTTAATAGTACCTCCTAGTATATGGTTCTAATGTGGAAACATAGGGCTATGTTAGGAGAAGCCAATTGACCCGGAAGGCGGCTAGATTGGACCCTTTACTTCGATATTCATGCATGTTTAGTTTACCATTGATATGCTACATTGTTATTGTATGGTCAAGCGTCAACTTCACCTACCCATTTCCCTTGGTGCCTTAATGTTTTATTTCTTGTTTTAGCATCTTTAGACTTTAGTTTTTTATCTCCTATTCCGGACTAGCTTAATTGTCGATAACATTTGGTGGTGTTTACCGTTCTCTGTGGTTCGACCCCTATGCTTGCCTTATACTCGTATTAGGTTTGTTTAGGTTGTATAAATTGTATTTGATCTAGGGATAGACAATTGACTACGCGTTTATGCCCTTGTCATCCATAAGGAAAAAGCCACTTCATACTTTGACTTTAACGTCATGGGATTACTGTTTGGGCAAGAAAAGAATAAGCCAACTTATGAAGAAACTAACTCTCGCTCATTCAAACAGTCCTACAAAGTGAAAGCTTCGACCCTCGAAGCTAATTACTCCTGCTGAAGGATCACTACAAGGGTGGCGCAAGACTACCAAAGTGACTACTCCAAGCGGAAGGAAGATATCAATCACGACAGGATAGGGACCGATGTTTGAGGAGTCGTCTGAGTCAGAGTTTGAGTCGGAGTCTTTCCCTATAGAGTTGTCTAAGTCTTTAGTAGTAACACCTCCCCCTCTTATTTCTTCTCCTAGGATAGTTATTGATCCAGCCCCTGAGGACATATCACTCTTTGATGTAATGATCTCAGAGTATAATAATATTTCCCATTATCCTTACTTCTTGTGTTCCTCCCTAACCCAAGATGACGAGCATTGCTTAGCTACGATGAAAAAGGCAAAGAAATTATTAAAGCAATGGAAACACTCGAAAATAAACACCGGTAATTGATGAAATTGAAACAGTTGACATCTCGAATGATTCAACTCATAAAAGAGAAGTTAAAATTGGATTAACATTGAATAAACAAGAAAGAACGATTTAATTAACTTACTTACAAAATTTATCGATGTATTTGCTTGGTCATATGAAGACATGCCTGACATTAATAGAGAAATAGCTCAACACACTATACCACTAATTCCAGGAATGAAACCTGTAAAACAAAAGTTACGTCGAATGAAACCCGACGTAGCACTTAAAATAAAAAAGAAGTTCAAAAACAAATTACTGCAGGTTTTATCACGGTATCCAAATACCCTGAATGGGTCGCCAACATCGTCCAGTTCCAAAGAAAGACGTAAGGGTAAGGATGTGTGTCGACTATCGAGATCTAAATAAGGCAAGTCCAAAGGACGACTTCCCTTTGCCACACATCGATATTCTAGTAGATAACACATGGATACGGAGGTTACAACCAGATTCTCATTGCAAAAGAAGACATGGAGAAAACAACTTTTATAACACCATGGGGCACTTACTACTACACGGTAATTCCATTCGGGTTGAAAAACGCGGGTGCTACTTACCAACGTGCAGCAACTACCTTACGCCATGACATGATGCACAAAGAAGTCGAGGTATATGTCGACGACATGATTGTAAAATCAAAAGACCGTCCAGGCTATCAACTAGCCTTAAGGAAATTTTTCGAAAGGTTAAGAAAATATTACATGAGGTTGAATCCATCAAAAATGTGCTTTTGGAGTCACCTTAGGCAAGCTCTTGGGATACGTCATAAGCTCTAGAGGAATAGAGGTAGACCTAACCAAGATTAAAGCAATCATGTCAATGCCACCGCCCAAGACTGAGAAACAGATTCGAGGGTTTATTGGCTGGTTGCAATACATAAGTAGGTTCATATAAAAACTGACGACAATATATGAACCAATCTTCAAGAAGCTCGAGAAGAATGAACCTGTAATATGGGATGACGAGTGTCAAAAAGCCTCTTAAAAGATCAAAGCCTATCTCGCAAATCCTCCCGTATTAGCACCAGAACTCCCCGAAATACCTCTCAGGTTATATTTGACGGTTACCAAAGAGACAATGGGAGCCATGCTAGCACAAGAAGTAGAAGTCAAAGAGAACGCAATTTTCTACTTAAGCAAAAGATGCTCAAATACGAGGCACGCTATACATCACTCGAGAAGTTGTGCCTCGCCTTGGTGTGGGCCACAACTAAGTTAAGACATTACATGTTGGTGCATATTGTTTTCGTAGTCTCCCGATTAGATCCACTCAAGTATTTGTTCGAGAAATCTACACTCAATGGACGCATATCAAGATGGATAGTCAATCTAGCCTAGTTTGATGTATGGTTTATGCCACAAAAAGCTATTAAAGGATCCGTGGTGTCAGACTTTCTAGTAGATTTTCCAATAGAAGACTCCACGCCAATGCAAGACAATGAATTTCCAGGTGAAGACCTAATGGTTACTGAAGATGACACTTGGACCTTGTATTTCGACGGAGCCTCAAACCAAAAGGGATGTGGCGTCGGAGTACTACTAGTATCACCTAAAGAAGAGCACGTTCCAATCTCAATAAAGCTTGATTTTGACGTTACCAACAATGTTGCTGAATATGAAGCATGCGTGGTAGGCCTTGAAACAGCTTTGGCGTTGGGAGTAAAGAAGTTAAGGATATTCGGAGACTCTTCTTTGATCATCAATCAGATATCTAAAAGGTGGAAAGTAAGGAGAGAAAGTCTAGCCCCTTTTCAAACCTACCTAGAAACGCTCACTGATCAATTAGACAAGGTAGAATATACATATCTACCTAGAGAGGAAAACCAATTTGCCGATGCTCTGGCAAGATTAGCCTCAATGGTTAGGATTCCCACGGAAATCGAGAAAATGCCTCTAACTATAGAAAAAAGGCACAAACCAGCATACATCCAGGCCATAGGAG